>NW_027362284.1:92500-139597 GCF_039654945.1 Dendrobates tinctorius
ATGATGGTGCATGAAAAAGAAAACATCAACGTAAGGGCCAGTGGCGCAATGGATAACGCGTCTGACTACGGATCAGAAGATTGTAGGTTCGACTCCTACCTGGCTCGAGAATGTTGCCGTGATCGTATAGTGGTTAGTACTCTGCGTTGTGGCCGCAGCAACCCCGGTTTGAATCCGGGTCACGGCATCTTATAGATTCTGCACAAAGCTTTAAATAAGCTGATTTTTGAAATTTTGCAATCAGTAAATAGGCAGCAAACTTCATCTTCTTCATCAATTCTTCTCTATGCATGCGATGGTTAATATTCAGTGATTCTACCTCCTCACAAAACTTAAGACAAACAGGAACTTCACAAATGACCATAACATTTATACAGAAATGTTTAGCCTCTCTTACAAGATATTCTTTTAAAGCAAAAACAATAGTAATTAGCAAGTGTGGCACTTCATCATCAAGTGTCATTTAACTCAATGCAAAAAGCAGTGGCCACAGTTCTGTATTTTCCACGCAGATTTGCTGCAGTTTTAAATACACAGCATGTCACTTCTTTGTGCAGATTCTGCAGCGGTTTGGCACCTGCTCCATGACAGGTGTCAAACCGCAGGGGAGAACCACAGGTTAATCCACAGATAAACCACATGTCTGTTGACAATGTTGACAAGTGGATTTAGACAAATCCATGCGGAAAATTCCACAGCAGAATTGGCAACATGAGCACACACCCTAAGCGTCTTTCTCTCCCTCTCTTGCCAACAGTAATTAGCAAGTTTGACACTTCATCATGCATTCGTGTACTCAGCAATGCTAGTTAGTCGACTGAGTAACAGGTGTCTCTCAGGCATCTTTCTCTCCCCCTCTCTCTCACCCTCTTCAAGGGTGGTGCACAAGTCTCTAACTCTATCTTTGAGGGTGGTGAACAAGTCTCACAATTTCCTTCTCACCCTCTGTGCAGGTGGTGCTCAACTCTCTCTCTCTCTCTCTCTCTCTCTCTCTCTCTCTCTCTCTCTCTCTCTCTCTCTCTCTCTCTCTCTCTCTCTCTCTCTCTCTCTCTCTCTCTCTCTCTCTCTCTCTCTCTCTCAACAGGTTGTGCTTCATCGTCTTACTCTGCCACTCTCTCTCACCCTCTTCGAGGGTGGTGTGCAAGTCTCTACCTCTATCTTCGAGGGTGGCGAACAAGCCTCGCTATTTCTTTCTCACCCTCTTTGCAGGTGGTGCTTAGCTCTCACACTCTCATCACCCACTCTAAGCGCAATCGATCAACTCTTTTCAGCGGTCGATCATCACTAATCTACAATAAAATTCATCATCTTTATTATTTTTCTTTCCTTTTGACAACTTTTGTCTGCCAAGTAGTGATTTTGCTGGTTACTCTCAAGATAGTAATATTAAGTAAAAGGAAACTTTACATATAACTTGTAAATTGTTTCTTTTGCATGATTTCTTTTTCTATCTGCCAACTAGTGAATTTGCTTTCTCGAAAAATGTGAGAAAAATTGAAACATCGCACATGAATGCAGGAAGATAGAAATTGTTCATTCTAAAACATGAATTTCAGATTGAACAAAAATATTTTGTTTCAGATTCTGAGTGGATTGGCAAGAAAAGAAAGACTTATGTGGCGATGACAGCCTATTGCAGGTTTTACTTTGCTTTAGCATGATGGTGCATGAAAAAGAAAACATCAACGTAAGGGCCAGTGGCGCAATGGATAACGCGTCTGACTATGGATCAGAAGATTGTAGGTTCGACTCCTACCTGGCTCGAGAATGTTGCCGTGATCGTATAGTGGTTAGTACTCTGCGTTGTGGCCGCAGCAACCCCGGTTCGAATCCGGGTCACGGCATCTTATAGATTCTGCACAAAGCTTTAAATAAGCTGATTTTTGAAATTTTGCAATCAGTAAATAGGCAGCAAACTTCATCTTCTTCATCAATTCTTCTCTATGCATGCGATGGTTAATATTCAGTGATTCTACCTCCTCACAAAACTTAAGACAAACAGGAACTTCACAAATGACCATAACATTTATACAGAAATGTTTAGCCTCTCTTACAAGATATTCTTTTAAAGCAAAAACAATAGTAATTAGCAAGTGTGGCACTTCATCATCAAGTGTCATTTAACTCAATGCAAAAAACAGTGCCCACAGTTCTGTATTTTCCACGCAGATTTGCTGCAGTTTTAAATACACAGCATGTCACTTCTTTGTGCAGATTCTGCAGCGGTTTGGCACCTGCTCCATGACAGGTGTCAAACCGCAAGGGAGAACCACAGGCTAATCCACAGATAAACCACATGTCTGTTGACAATGTTGACAAGTGGATTTAGACAAATCCATGCGGAAAATTCCACAGCAGAATTGGCAACATGAGCACACACCCTAAGCGTCTTTCTCTGCCTCTCTTGCCAACAGTAATTAGCAAGTTTGACATTTCATCATGCATTCGTGTACTCAGCAATGCTAGTTAGTCGACTGAGTAACAGGTGTCTCTCAGGCATCTTTCTCTCCCCCTCTCTCTCACCCTCTTCAAGGGTGGTGCACAAGTCTCTAACTCTATCTTTGAGGGTGGTGAACAAGTCTCACAATTTCCTTCTCACCCTCTGTGCAGGTGGTGCTCAACTCTCTCTCTCTCTCTCTCTCGTGCTTCATCGTCTTACTCTGGCACTCTCTCTCACCCTCTTCGAGGGTGGTGTGCAAGTCTCTACCTCTATCTTCGAGGGTGGCGAACAAGCCTCGCTATTTCTTTCTCACCCTCTTTGCAGGTGGTGCTTAGCTCTCACACTCTCATCACCCACTCTAAGCGCAATCGATCAACTCTTTTCAGCGGTCGATCATCACTAATCTACAATAAAATTCATCACCTTTATTATTTTTCTTTCCTTTTGACAACTTTTGTCTGCCAAGTAGTGATTTTGCTGGTTACTCTCAAGATAGTAATATTAGGTAAAAGGAAACTTTACATATAACTTGTAAATTGTTTCTTTTGCATGATTTCTTTTTCTATCTGCCAACTAGTGAATTTGCTTTCTCGAAAAATGTGAGAAAAATTGAAACATCGCACATGAATGCAGGAAGATAGAAATTGTTCATTCTAAAACATGAATTTCAGATTGAACAAAAATATTTTGTTTCAGATTCTGAGTGGATTGGCAAGAAAAGAAAGACTTATTTGGTGATGACAGCCTATTGCAGGTTTTACTTTGCTTTAGCATGATGGTGCATGAAAAAGAAAACATCAACGTAAGGGCCAGTGGCGCAATGGATAACGCGTCTGACTACGGATCAGAAGATTGTAGGTTCGACTCCTACCTGGCTCGAGAATGTTGCCGTGATCGTATAGTGGTTAGTACTCTGCGTTGTGGCCGCAGCAACCCCGGTTTGAATCCGGGTCACGGCATCTTATAGATTCTGCACAAAGCTTTAAATAAGCTGATTTTTGAAATTTTGCAATCAGTAAATAGGCAGCAAACTTCATCTTCTTCATCAATTCTTCTCTATGCATGCGATGGTTAATATTCAGTGATTCTACCTCCTCACAAAACTTAAGACAAACAGGAACTTCACAAATGACCATAACATTTATACAGAAATGTTTAGCCTCTCTTACAAGATATTCTTTTAAAGCAAAAACAATAGTAATTAGCAAGTGTGGCACTTCATCATCAAGTGTCATTTAACTCAATGCAAAAAGCAGTGGCCACAGTTCTGTATTTTCCACGCAGATTTGCTGCAGTTTTAAATACACAGCATGTCACTTCTTTGTGCAGATTCTGCAGCGGTTTGGCACCTGCTCCATGACAGGTGTCAAACCGCAGGGGAGAACCACAGGTTAATCCACAGATAAACCACATGTCTGTTGACAATGTTGACAAGTGGATTTAGACAAATCCATGCGGAAAATTCCACAGCAGAATTGGCAACATGAGCACACACCCTAAGCGTCTTTCTCTCCCTCTCTTGCCAACAGTAATTAGCAAGTTTGACACTTCATCATGCATTCGTGTACTCAGCAATGCTAGTTAGTCGACTGAGTAACAGGTGTCTCTCAGGCATCTTTCTCTCCCCCTCTCTCTCACCCTCTTCAAGGGTGGTGTGCAAGTCTCTACCTCTATCTTCGAGGGTGGCGAACAAGCCTCGCTATTTCTTTCTCACCCTCTGTGCAGGTGGTGCTCAACTCTCTCTCTCTCTCTCTCTCGTGCTTCATCGTCTTACTCTGGCACTCTCTCTCACCCTCTTCGAGGGTGGTGTGCAAGTCTCTACCTCTATCTTCGAGGGTGGCGAACAAGCCTCGCTATTTCTTTCTCACCCTCTTTGCAGGTGGTGCTTAGCTCTCACACTCTCATCACCCACTCTAAGCGCAATCGATCAACTCTTTTCAGCGGTCGATCATCACTAATCTACAATAAAATTCATCACCTTTATTATTTTTCTTTCCTTTTGACAACTTTTGTCTGCCAAGTAGTGATTTTGCTGGTTACTCTCAAGATAGTAATATTAGGTAAAAGGAAACTTTACATATAACTTGTAAATTGTTTCTTTTGCATGATTTCTTTTTCTATCTGCCAACTAGTGAATTTGCTTTCTCGAAAAATGTGAGAAAAATTGAAACATCGCACATGAATGCAGGAAGATAGAAATTGTTCATTCTAAAACATGAATTTCAGATTGAACAAAAATATTTTGTTTCAGATTCTGAGTGGATTGGCAAGAAAAGAAAGACTTATTTGGTGATGACAGCCTATTGCAGGTTTTACTTTGCTTTAGCATGATGGTGCATGAAAAAGAAAACATCAACGTAAGGGCCAGTGGCGCAATGCATAACGCGTCTGACTACGGATCAGAAGATTGTAGGTTCGACTCCTACCTGGCTCGAGAATGTTGCCGTGATCGTATAGTGGTTAGTACTCTGCGTTGTGGCCGCAGCAACCCCGGTTTGAATCCGGGTCACGGCATCTTATAGATTCTGCACAAAGCTTTAAATAAGCTGATTTTTGAAATTTTGCAATCAGTAAATAGGCAGCAAACTTCATCTTCTTCATCAATTCTTCTCTATGCATGCGATGGTTAATATTCAGTGATTCTACCTCCTCACAAAACTTAAGACAAACAGGAACTTCACAAATGACCATAACATTTATACAGAAATGTTTAGCCTCTCTTACAAGATATTCTTTTAAAGCAAAAACAATAGTAATTAGCAAGTGTGGCACTTCATCATCAAGTGTCATTTAACTCAATGCAAAAAGCAGTGGCCACAGTTCTGTATTTTCCACGCAGATTTGCTGCAGTTTTAAATACACAGCATGTCACTTCTTTGTGCAGATTCTGCAGCGGTTTGGCACCTGCTCCATGACAGGTGTCAAACCGCAGGGGAGAACCACAGGTTAATCCACAGATAAACCACATGTCTGTTGACAATGTTGACAAGTGGATTTAGACAAATCCATGCGGAAAATTCCACAGCAGAATTGGCAACATGAGCACACACCCTAAGCGTCTTTCTCTCCCTCTCTTGCCAACAGTAATTAGCAAGTTTGACACTTCATCATGCATTCGTGTACTCAGCAATGCTAGTTAGTCGACTGAGTAACAGGTGTCTCTCAGGCATCTTTCTCTCCCCCTCTCTCTCACCCTCTTCAAGGGTGGTGCACAAGTCTCTAACTCTATCTTTGAGGGTGGTGAACAAGTCTCACAATTTCCTTCTCACCCTCTGTGCAGGTGGTGCTCAACTCTCTCTCTCTCTCTCTCTCTCTCTCTCTCTCTCTCTCTCTCTCTCTCTCTCTCTCTCTCTCTCTCTCTCTCTCTCTCTCTCTCTCTCTCTCTCTCTCTCTCTCTCTCTCCTAACAGGTTGTGCTTCATCGTCTTACTCTGGCACTCTCTCTCACCCTCTTCGAGGGTGGTGTGCAAGTCTCTACCTCTATCTTCGAGGGTGGCGAACAAGCCTCGCTATTTCTTTCTCACCCTCTTTGCAGGTGGTGCTTAGCTCTCACACTCTCATCACCCACTCTAAGCGCAATCGATCAACTCTTTTCAGCGGTCGATCATCACTAATCTACAATAAAATTCATCATCTTTATTATTTTTTAGGGCGGCACGGTGGCTCAGTGGTTAGCAAACACGGGGAGAACATACAAACTCCTTGCAGATGTTGTCCTTGGTGGGTTCAAATCCCACCAAGGACAACATCTGCAAGGAGTTTGTATGTTCTCCCCGTGTTTGCGTGGGTTTCCTCCGGGCACTCCGGTTTCCTCCCACATTCTAAAGACATACTAATAGGGAAATTAGATTGTGAGCCCCATCGGGGACAGTGATGATGATGTGTGCAAAATGTAAAGCGCTGCGGAATATGTTAGCGCTATATAAAAATGAAGATTATTTATTTATTTATTTTTCTTTCCTTTTGACAACTTTTGTCTGCCAAGTAGTGATTTTGCTGGTTACTCTCAAGATAGTAATATTAAGTAAAAGGAAACTTTACATATAACTTGTAAATTGTTTCTTTTGCATGATTTCTTTTTCTATCTGCCAACTAGTGAATTTGCTTTCTCGAAAAATGTGAGAAAAATTGAAACATCGCACATGAATGCAGGAAGATAGAAATTGTTCATTCTAAAACATGAATTTCAGATTGAACAAAAATATTTTGTTTCAGATTCTGAGTGGATTGGCAAGAAAAGAAAGACTTATGTGGCGATGACAGCCTATTGCAGGTTTTACTTTGCTTTAGCATGATGGTGCATGAAAAAGAAAACATCAACGTAAGGGCCAGTGGCGCAATGGATAACGCGTCTGACTACGGATCAGAAGATTGTAGGTTCGACTCCTACCTGGCTCGAGAATGTTGCCGTGATCGTATAGTGGTTAGTACTCTGCGTTGTGGCCGCAGCAACCCCGGTTCGAATCCGGGTCACGGCATCTTATAGATTCTGCACAAAGCTTTAAATAAGCTGATTTTTGAAATTTTGCAATCAGTAAATAGGCAGCAAACTTCATCTTCTTCATCAATTCTTCTCTATGCATGCGATGGTTAATATTCAGTGATTCTACCTCCTCACAAAACTTAAGACAAACAGGAACTTCACAAATGACCATAACATTTATACAGAAATGTTTAGCCTCTCTTACAAGATATTCTTTTAAAGCAAAAACAATAGTAATTAGCAAGTGTGGCACTTCATCATCAAGTGTCATTTAACTCAATGCAAAAAACAGTGCCCACAGTTCTGTATTTTCCACGCAGATTTGCTGCAGTTTTAAATACACAGCATGTCACTTCTTTGTGCAGATTCTGCAGCGGTTTGGCACCTGCTCCATGACAGGTGTCAAACCGCAGGGGAGAACCACAGGCTAATCCACAGATAAACCACATGTCTGTTGACAATGTTGACAAGTGGATTTAGACAAATCCATGCGGAAAATTCCACAGCAGAATTGGCAACATGAGCACACACCCTAAGCGTCTTTCTCTGCCTCTCTTGCCAACAGTAATTAGCAAGTTTGACATTTCATCATGCATTCGTGTACTCAGCAATGCTAGTTAGTCGACTGAGTAACAGGTGTCTCTCAGGCATCTTTCTCTCCCCCTCTCTCTCACCCTCTTCAAGGGTGGTGCACAAGTCTCTAACTCTATCTTTGAGGGTGGTGAACAAGTCTCACAATTTCCTTCTCACCCTCTGTGCAGGTGGTGCTCAACTCTCTCTCTCTCTCTCTCTCTCTCTCTCTCTCTCTCTCTCGTGCTTCATCGTCTTACTCTGGCACTCTCTCTCACCCTCTTCGAGGGTGGTGTGCAAGTCTCTACCTCTATCTTCGAGGGTGGCGAACAAGCCTCGCTATTTCTTTCTCACCCTCTTTGCAGGTGGTGCTTAGCTCTCACACTCTCATCACCCACTCTAAGCGCAATCGATCAACTCTTTTCAGCGGTCGATCATCACTAATCTACAATAAAATTCATCACCTTTATTATTTTTCTTTCCTTTTGACAACTTTTGTCTGCCAAGTAGTGATTTTGCTGGTTACTCTCAAGATAGTAATATTAGGTAAAAGGAAACTTTACATATAACTTGTAAATTGTTTCTTTTGCATGATTTCTTTTTCTATCTGCCAACTAGTGAATTTGCTTTCTCGAAAAATGTGAGAAAAATTGAAACATCGCACATGAATGCAGGAAGATAGAAATTGTTCATTCTAAAACATGAATTTCAGATTGAACAAAAATATTTTGTTTCAGATTCTGAGTGGATTGGCAAGAAAAGAAAGACTTATTTGGTGATGACAGCCTATTGCAGGTTTTACTTTGCTTTAGCATGATGGTGCATGAAAAAGAAAACATCAACGTAAGGGCCAGTGGCGCAATGGATAACGCGTCTGACTACGGATCAGAAGATTGTAGGTTCGACTCCTACCTGGCTCGAGAATGTTGCCGTGATCGTATAGTGGTTAGTACTCTGCGTTGTGGCCGCAGCAACCCCGGTTTGAATCCGGGTCACGGCATCTTATAGATTCTGCACAAAGCTTTAAATAAGCTGATTTTTGAAATTTTGCAATCAGTAAATAGGCAGCAAACTTCATCTTCTTCATCAATTCTTCTCTATGCATGCGATGGTTAATATTCAGTGATTCTACCTCCTCACAAAACTTAAGACAAACAGGAACTTCACAAATGACCATAACATTTATACAGAAATGTTTAGCCTCTCTTACAAGATATTCTTTTAAAGCAAAAACAATAGTAATTAGCAAGTGTGGCACTTCATCATCAAGTGTCATTTAACTCAATGCAAAAAGCAGTGGCCACAGTTCTGTATTTTCCACGCAGATTTGCTGCAGTTTTAAATACACAGCATGTCACTTCTTTGTGCAGATTCTGCAGCGGTTTGGCACCTGCTCCATGACAGGTGTCAAACCGCAGGGGAGAACCACAGGTTAATCCACAGATAAACCACATGTCTGTTGACAATGTTGACAAGTGGATTTAGACAAATCCATGCGGAAAATTCCACAGCAGAATTGGCAACATGAGCACACACCCTAAGCGTCTTTCTCTCCCTCTCTTGCCAACAGTAATTAGCAAGTTTGACACTTCATCATGCATTCGTGTACTCAGCAATGCTAGTTAGTCGACTGAGTAACAGGTGTCTCTCAGGCATCTTTCTCTCCCCCTCTCTCTCACCCTCTTCAAGGGTGGTGCACAAGTCTCTAACTCTATCTTTGAGGGTGGTGAACAAGTCTCACAATTTCCTTCTCACCCTCTGTGCAGGTGGTGCTCAACTCTCTCTCTCTCTCTCTCTCTCTCTCTCTCTCTCTCTCTCTCTCTCTCTCTCTCTCTCTCTCTCTCTCTCTCTCTCTCTCTCTCTCTCTCTCTCTCTCTCTCTCTCTCTCTCTCTCTCTCTCTCTCTCTCTCTCTCTCTCTCTCCTAACAGGTTGTGCTTCATCGTCTTACTCTGGCACTCTCTCTCACCCTCTTCGAGGGTGGTGTGCAAGTCTCTACCTCTATCTTCGAGGGTGGCGAACAAGCCTCGCTATTTCTTTCTCACCCTCTTTGCAGGTGGTGCTTAGCTCTCACACTCTCATCACCCACTCTAAGCGCAATCGATCAACTCTTTTCAGCGGTCGATCATCACTAATCTACAATAAAATTCATCATCTTTATTATTTTTCTTTCCTTTTGACAACTTTTGTCTGCCAAGTAGTGATTTTGCTGGTTACTCTCAAGATAGTAATATTAAGTAAAAGGAAACTTTACATATAACTTGTAAATTGTTTCTTTTGCATGATTTCTTTTTCTATCTGCCAACTAGTGAATTTGCTTTCTCGAAAAATGTGAGAAAAATTGAAACATCGCACATGAATGCAGGAAGATAGAAATTGTTCATTCTAAAACATGAATTTCAGATTGAACAAAAATATTTTGTTTCAGATTCTGAGTGGATTGGCAAGAAAAGAAAGACTTATGTGGCGATGACAGCCTATTGCAGGTTTTACTTTGCTTTAGCATGATGGTGCATGAAAAAGAAAACATCAACGTAAGGGCCAGTGGCGCAATGGATAACGCGTCTGACTACGGATCAGAAGATTGTAGGTTCGACTCCTACCTGGCTCGAGAATGTTGCCGTGATCGTATAGTGGTTAGTACTCTGCGTTGTGGCCGCAGCAACCCCGGTTCGAATCCGGGTCACGGCATCTTATAGATTCTGCACAAAGCTTTAAATAAGCTGATTTTTGAAATTTTGCAATCAGTAAATAGGCAGCAAACTTCATCTTCTTCATCAATTCTTCTCTATGCATGCGATGGTTAATATTCAGTGATTCTACCTCCTCACAAAACTTAAGACAAACAGGAACTTCACAAATGACCATAACATTTATACAGAAATGTTTAGCCTCTCTTACAAGATATTCTTTTAAAGCAAAAACAATAGTAATTAGCAAGTGTGGCACTTCATCATCAAGTGTCATTTAACTCAATGCAAAAAACAGTGCCCACAGTTCTGTATTTTCCACGCAGATTTGCTGCAGTTTTAAATACACAGCATGTCACTTCTTTGTGCAGATTCTGCAGCGGTTTGGCACCTGCTCCATGACAGGTGTCAAACCGCAGGGGAGAACCACAGGCTAATCCACAGATAAACCACATGTCTGTTGACAATGTTGACAAGTGGATTTAGACAAATCCATGCGGAAAATTCCACAGCAGAATTGGCAACATGAGCACACACCCTAAGCGTCTTTCTCTGCCTCTCTTGCCAACAGTAATTAGCAAGTTTGACATTTCATCATGCATTCGTGTACTCAGCAATGCTAGTTAGTCGACTGAGTAACAGGTGTCTCTCAGGCATCTTTCTCTCCCCCTCTCTCTCACCCTCTTCAAGGGTGGTGCACAAGTCTCTAACTCTATCTTTGAGGGTGGTGAACAAGTCTCACAATTTCCTTCTCACCCTCTGTGCAGGTGGTGCTCAACTCTCTCTCTCTCTCTCTCTCTCTCTCTCTCTCTCTCTCTCTCTCTCTCTCTCTCTCTCTCTCTCTCTCTCTCTCTCTCTCTCTCTCTCTCTCTCTCTCTCTCTCTCTCTCTCTCTCTCTCTCTCTCTCTCTCTCTCTCGTGCTTCATCGTCTTACTCTGGCACTCTCTCTCACCCTCTTCGAGGGTGGTGTGCAAGTCTCTACCTCTATCTTCGAGGGTGGCGAACAAGCCTCGCTATTTCTTTCTCACCCTCTTTGCAGGTGGTGCTTAGCTCTCACACTCTCATCACCCACTCTAAGCGCAATCGATCAACTCTTTTCAGCGGTCGATCATCACTAATCTACAATAAAATTCATCACCTTTATTATTTTTCTTTCCTTTTGACAACTTTTGTCTGCCAAGTAGTGATTTTGCTGGTTACTCTCAAGATAGTAATATTAGGTAAAAGGAAACTTTACATATAACTTGTAAATTGTTTCTTTTGCATGATTTCTTTTTCTATCTGCCAACTAGTGAATTTGCTTTCTCGAAAAATGTGAGAAAAATTGAAACATCGCACATGAATGCAGGAAGATAGAAATTGTTCATTCTAAAACATGAATTTCAGATTGAACAAAAATATTTTGTTTCAGATTCTGAGTGGATTGGCAAGAAAAGAAAGACTTATTTGGTGATGACAGCCTATTGCAGGTTTTACTTTGCTTTAGCATGATGGTGCATGAAAAAGAAAACATCAACGTAAGGGCCAGTGGCGCAATGGATAACGCGTCTGACTACGGATCAGAAGATTGTAGGTTCGACTCCTACCTGGCTCGAGAATGTTGCCGTGATCGTATAGTGGTTAGTACTCTGCGTTGTGGCCGCAGCAACCCCGGTTTGAATCCGGGTCACGGCATCTTATAGATTCTGCACAAAGCTTTAAATAAGCTGAATTTTGCAATCAGTAAATAGGCAGCAAACTTCATCTTCTTCATCAATTCTTCTCTATGCATGCGATGGTTAATATTCAGTGATTCTACCTCCTCACAAAACTTAAGACAAACAGGAACTTCACAAATGACCATAACATTTATACAGAAATGTTTAGCCTCTCTTACAAGATATTCTTTTAAAGCAAAAACAATAGTAATTAGCAAGTGTGGCACTTCATCATCAAGTGTCATTTAACTCAATGCAAAAAGCAGTGGCCACAGTTCTGTATTTTCCACGCAGATTTGCTGCAGTTTTAAATACACAGCATGTCACTTCTTTGTGCAGATTCTGCAGCGGTTTGGCACCTGCTCCATGACAGGTGTCAAACCGCAGGGGAGAACCACAGGTTAATCCACAGATAAACCACATGTCTGTTGACAATGTTGACAAGTGGATTTAGACAAATCCATGCGGAAAATTCCACAGCAGAATTGGCAACATGAGCACACACCCTAAGCGTCTTTCTCTCCCTCTCTTGCCAACAGTAATTAGCAAGTTTGACACTTCATCATGCATTCGTGTACTCAGCAATGCTAGTTAGTCGACTGAGTAACAGGTGTCTCTCAGGCATCTTTCTCTCCCCCTCTCTCTCACCCTCTTCAAGGGTGGTGCACAAGTCTCTAACTCTATCTTTGAGGGTGGTGAACAAGTCTCACAATTTCCTTCTCACCCTCTGTGCAGGTGGTGCTCAACTCTCTCTCTCTCTCTCTCTCTCTCTCTCTCTCTCTCACTCTCTCTCTCTCTCTCTCTCTCTCTCCTAACAGGTTGTGTTTCATCTTCTTACTCTGGCACTCTCTCTCACCCTCTTCGAGGGTGGTGTGCAAGTCTCTACCTCTATCTTCGAGGGTGGCGAACAAGCCTCGCTATTTCTTTCTCACCCTCTTTGCAGGTGGTGCTTAGCTCTCACACTCTCATCACCCACTCTAAGCGCAATCGATCAACTCTTTTCAGCGGTCGATCATCACTAATCTACAATAAAATTCATCACCTTTATTATTTTTCTTTCCTTTTGACAACTTTTGTCTGCCAAGTAGTGATTTTGCTGGTTACTCTCAAGATAGTAATATTAGGTAAAAGGAAACTTTACATATAACTTGTAAATTGTTTCTTTTGCATGATTTCTTTTTCTATCTGCCAACTAGTGAATTTGCTTTCTCGAAAAATGTGAGAAAAATTGAAACATCGCACATGAATGCAGGAAGATAGAAATTGTTCATTCTAAAACATGAATTTCAGATTGAACAAAAATATTTTGTTTCAGATTCTGAGTGGATTGGCAAGAAAAGAAAGACTTATGTGGCGATGACAGCCTATTGCAGGTTTTACTTTGCTTTAGCATGATGTGCATGAAAAAGAAAACATCAACGTAAGGGCCAGTGGTGCAATGGATAACGCGTCTGACTACGGATCAGAAGATTGTAGGTTCGACTCCTACCTGGCTGGAGAATGTTGCCGTGATCGTATAGTGGTTAGTACTCTGCGTTGTGGCCGCAGCAACCCTAGTTCGAAACCGGGTCACGGTATCTTATAGGTTCTGCACAAACCTTTAAATAAGCTGATTTTTGAAATTTTGCAATCAGTAAATAGGCAGCAAACTTCATCTTCTTCATCAATTCTTCTCTATGCATGCGATGGTTAATATTCAGTGATTCTACCTCCTCACAAAACTTAAGACAAACAGGAAATGACCATAACATTTATACAGAAATGTTTAGCCTCTCTTACAAGATATTCTTTTAAAGCAAAAACAATAGTAATTAGCAAGTGTGGCACTTCATCATCAAGTGTCATTTAACTCAATGCAAAAAACAGTGCCCACAGTTCTGTATTTTCCACGCAGATTTGCTGCAGTTTTAAATACACAGCATGTCACTTCTTTGTGCAGATTCTGCAGCGGTTTGGCACCTGCTCCATGACAGGTGTCAAACCGCAGGGGAGAACCACAGGCTAATCCACAGATAAACCACATGTCTGTTGACAATGTTGACAAGTGGATTTAGACAAATCCATGCGGAAAATTCCACAGCAGAATTGGCAACATGAGCACACACCCTAAGCGTCTTTCTCTCCCTCTCTTGCCAACAGTAATTAGCAAGTTTGACACTTCATCATGCATTCGTGTACTCAGCAATGCTAGTTAGTCGACTGAGTAACAGGTGTCTCTCAGGCATCTTTCTCTCCCCCTCTCTCTCACCCTCTTCAAGGGTGGTGCACAAGTCTCTAACTCTATCTTTGAGGGTGGTGAACAAGTCTCACAATTTCCTTCTCACCCTCTGTGCAGGTGGTGCTCAACTCTCTCTCTCTCTATCTCTCTCTCTCTCTCTTCATCGTCTTACTCTGGCACTCTCTCTCACCCTCTTCGAGGGTGGTGTGCAAGTCTCTACCTCTATCTTCGAGGGTGGCGAACAAGCCTCGCTATTTCTTTCTCACCCTCTTTGCAGGTGGTGCTTAGCTCTCACACTCTCATCACCCACTCTAAGCGCAATCGATCAACTCTTTTCAGCGGTCGATCATCACTAATCTACAATAAAATTCATCATCTTTATTATTTTTCTTTCCTTTTGACAACTTTTGTCTGCCAAGTAGTGATTTTGCTGGTTACTCTCAAGATAGTAATATTAAGTAAAAGGAAACTTTACATATAACTTGTAAATTGTTTCTTTTGCATGATTTCTTTTTCTATCTGCCAACTAGTGAATTTGCTTTCTCGAAAAATGTGAGAAAAATTGAAACATCGCACATGAATGCAGGAAGATAGAAATTGTTCATTCTAAAACATGAATTTCAGATTGAACAAAAATATTTTGTTTCAGATTCTGAGTGGATTGGCAAGAAAAGAAAGACTTATGTGGCGATGACAGCCTATTGCAGGTTTTACTTTGCTTTAGCATGATGGTGCATGAAAAAGAAAACATCAACGTAAGGGCCAGTGGCGCAATGGATAACGCGTCTGACTACGGATCAGAAGATTGTAGGTTCGACTCCTACCTGGCTCGAGAATGTTGCCGTGATCGTATAGTGGTTAGTACTCTGCGTTGTGGCCGCAGCAACCCCGGTTCGAATCCGGGTCACGGCATCTTATAGATTCTGCACAAAGCTTTAAATAAGCTGATTTTTGAAATTTTGCAATCAGTAAATAGGCAGCAAACTTCATCTTCTTCATCAATTCTTCTCTATGCATGCGATGGTTAATATTCAGTGATTCTACCTCCTCACAAAACTTAAGACAAACAGGAACTTTACAAATGACCATAACATTTATACAGAAATGTTTAGCCTCTCTTACATGATATTCTTTTAAAGCAAAAACAATAGTAATTAGCAAGTGTGGCACTTAATCATCAAGTGTCATTTAACTCAATGCAAAAAACAGTGCCCACAGTTCTGTATTTTCCACGCAGATTTGCTGCAGTTTTAAATACACAGCATGTCACTTCTTTGTGCAGATTCTGCAGCGGTTTGGCACCTGCTCCATGACAGGTGTCAAACCGCAGGGGAGAACCACAGGCTAATCCACAGATAAACCACATGTCTGTTGACAATGTTGACAAGTGGATTTAGACAAATCCATGCGGAAAATTCCACAGCAGAATTGGCAACATGAGCACACACCCTAAGCGTCTTTCTCTGCCTCTCTTGCCAACAGTAATTAGCAAGTTTGACATTTCATCATGCATTCGTGTACTCAGCAATGCTAGTTAGTCGACTGAGTAACAGGTGTCTCTCAGGCATCTTTCTCTCCCCCTCTCTCTCACCCTCTTCAAGGGTGGTGCACAAGTCTCTAACTCTATCTTTGAGGGTGGTGAACAAGTCTCACAATTTCCTTCTCACCCTCTGTGCAGGTGGTGCTCAACTCTCTCTCTCTCTCTCTCTCTCTCTCTCTCTCTCTCTCTCTCTCTCTCTCGTGCTTCATCGTCTTACTCTGGCACTCTCTCTCACCCTCTTCGAGGGTGGTGTGCAAGTCTCTACCTCTATCTTCGAGGGTGGCGAACAAGCCTCGCTATTTCTTTCTCACCCTCTTTGCAGGTGGTGCTTAGCTCTCACACTCTCATCACCCACTCTAAGCGCAATCGATCAACTCTTTTCAGCGGTCGATCATCACTAATCTACAATAAAATTCATCACCTTTATTATTTTTCTTTCCTTTTGACAACTTTTGTCTGCCAAGTAGTGATTTTGCTGGTTACTCTCAAGATAGTAATATTAGGTAAAAGGAAACTTTACATATAACTTGTAAATTGTTTCTTTTGCATGATTTCTTTGCAGGTTTTACTTTGCTTTAGCATGATGGTGCATGAAAAAGAAAACATCAACGTAAGGGCCAGTGGAGCAATGGATAGCGCGTCTGACTACGGATCAGAAGATTGTAGGTTCGACTCCTACCTGGCTTGAGAATGTTGCCGTGATCGTATAGTGGTTAGTACTCTGCGTTGTGGCCGCAGCAACCCCGGTTTGAATCCGGGTCACGGCATCTTATAGATTCTGCACAAAGCTTTAAATAAGCTGATTTTTGAAATTTTGCAATCAGTAAATAGGCAGCAAACTTCATCTTCTTCATCAATTCTTCTCTATGCATGCGATGGTTAATATTCAGTGATTCTACCTCCTCACAAAACTTAAGACAAACAGGAACTTCACAAATGACCATAACATTTATACAGAAATGTTTAGCCTCTCTTACAAGATATTCTTTTAAAGCAAAAACAATAGTAATTAGCAAGTGTGGCACTTCATCATCAAGTGTCATTTAACTCAATGCAAAAAGCAGTGGCCACAGTTCTGTATTTTCCACGCAGATTTGCTGCAGTTTTAAATACACAGCATGTCACTTCTTTGTGCAGATTCTGCAGCGGTTTGGCACCTGCTCCATGACAGGTGTCAAACCGCAGGGGAGAACCACAGGTTAATCCACAGATAAACCACATGTCTGTTGACAATGTTGACAAGTGGATTTAGACAAATCCATGCGGAAAATTCCACAGCAGAATTGGCAACATGAGCACACACCCTAAGCGTCTTTCTCTCCCTCTCTTGCCAACAGTAATTAGCAAGTTTGACACTTCATCATGCATTCGTGTACTCAGCAATGCTAGTTAGTCGACTGAGTAACAGGTGTCTCTCAGGCATCTTTCTCTCCCCCTCTCTCTCACCCTCTTCAAGGGTGGTGCACAAGTCTCTAACTCTATCTTTGAGGGTGGTGAACAAGTCTCACAATTTCCTTCTCACCCTCTGTGCAGGTGGTGCTCAACTCTCTCTCTCTCTCTCTCTCTCTCTCTCTCGTGCTTCATCGTCTTACTCTGGCACTCTCTCTCACCCTCTTCGAGGGTGGTGTGCAAGTCTCTACCTCTATCTTCGAGGGTGGCGAACAAGCCTCGCTATTTCTTTCTCACCCTCTTTGCAGGTGGTGCTTAGCTCTCACACTCTCATCACCCACTCTAAGCGCAATCGATCAACTCTTTTCAGCGGTCGATCATCACTAATCTACAATAAAATTCATCACCTTTATTATTTTTCTTTCCTTTTGACAACTTTTGTCTGCCAAGTAGTGATTTTGCTGGTTACTCTCAAGATAGTAATATTAGGTAAAAGGAAACTTTACATATAACTTGTAAATTGTTTCTTTTGCATGATTTCTTTTTCTATCTGCCAACTAGTGAATTTGCTTTCTCGAAAAATGTGAGAAAAATTGAAACATCGCACATGAATGCAGGAAGATAGAAATTGTTCATTCTAAAACATGAATTTCAGATTGAACAAAAATATTTTGTTTCAGATTCTGAGTGGATTGGCAAGAAAAGAAAGACTTATTTGGTGATGACAGCCTATTGCAGGTTTTACTTTGCTTTAGCATGATGGTGCATGAAAAAGAAAACATCAACGTAAGGGCCAGTGGAGCAATGGATAGCGCGTCTGACTACGGATCAGAAGATTGTAGGTTCGACTCCTACCTGGCTCGAGAATGTTGCCGTGATCGTATAGTGGTTAGTACTCTGCGTTGTGGCCGCAGCAACCCCGGTTTGAATCCGGGTCACGGCATCTTATAGATTCTGCACAAAGCTTTAAATAAGCTGATTTTTGAAATTTTGCAATCAGTAAATAGGCAGCAAACTTCATCTTCTTCATCAATTCTTCTCTATGCATGCGATGGTTAATATTCAGTGATTCTACCTCCTCACAAAACTTAAGACAAACAGGAACTTCACAAATGACCATAACATTTATACAGAAATGTTTAGCCTCTCTTACAAGATATTCTTTTAAAGCAAAAACAATAGTAATTAGCAAGTGTGGCACTTCATCATCAAGTGTCATTTAACTCAATGCAAAAAGCAGTGGCCACAGTTCTGTATTTTCCACGCAGATTTGCTGCAGTTTTAAATACACAGCATGTCACTTCTTTGTGCAGATTCTGCAGCGGTTTGGCACCTGCTCCATGACAGGTGTCAAACCGCAGGGGAGAACCACAGGTTAATCCACAGATAAACCACATGTCTGTTGACAATGTTGACAAGTGGATTTAGACAAATCCATGCGGAAAATTCCACAGCAGAATTGGCAACATGAGCACACACCCTAAGCGTCTTTCTCTCCCTCTCTTGCCAACAGTAATTAGCAAGTTTGACACTTCATCATGCATTCGTGTACTCAGCAATGCTAGTTAGTCGACTGAGTAACAGGTGTCTCTCAGGCATCTTTCTCTCCCCCTCTCTCTCACCCTCTTCAAGGGTGGTGCACAAGTCTCTAACTCTATCTTTGAGGGTGGTGAACAAGTCTCACAATTTCCTTCTCACCCTCTGTGCAGGTGGTGCTCAACTCTCTCTCTATCTCTCTCTCTCTCTCTCTCCATCGTCTTACTCTGGCACTCTCTCTCACCCTCTTCGAGGGTGGTGTGCAAGTCTCTACCTCTATCTTCGAGGGTGGCGAACAAGCCTCGCTATTTCTTTCTCACCCTCTTTGCAGGTGGTGCTTAGCTCTCACACTCTCATCACCCACTCTAAGCGCAATCGATCAACTCTTTTCAGCGGTCGATCATCACTAATCTACAATAAAATTCATCACCTTTATTATTTTTCTTTCCTTTTGACAACTTTTGTCTGCCAAGTAGTGATTTTGCTGGTTACTCTCAAGATAGTAATATTAGGTAAAAGGAAACTTTACATATAACTTGTAAATTGTTTCTTTTGCATGATTTCTTTTTCTATCTGCCAACTAGTGAATTTGCTTTCTCGAAAAATGTGAGAAAAATTGAAACATCGCACATGAATGCAGGAAGATAGAAATTGTTCATTCTAAAACATGAATTTCAGATTGAACAAAAATATTTTGTTTCAGATTCTGAGTGGATTGGCAAGAAAAGAAAGACTTATGTGGCGATGACAGCCTATTGCAGGTTTTACTTTGCTTTAGCATGATGTGCATGAAAAAGAAAACATCAACGTAAGGGCCAGTGGTGCAATGGATAACGCGTCTGACTACGGATCAGAAGATTGTAGGTTCGACTCCTACCTGGCTGGAGAATGTTGCCGTGATCGTATAGTGGTTAGTACTCTGCGTTGTGGCCGCAGCAACCCTAGTTCGAAACCGGGTCACGCTATCTTATAGATTCTGCACAAACCTTTAAATAAGCTGATTTTTGAAATTTTGCAATCAGTAAATAGGCAGCAAACTTCATCTTCTTCATCAATTCTTCTCTATGCATGCGATGGTTAATATTCAGTGATTCTACCTCCTCACAAAACTTAAGACAAACAGGAAATGACCATAAAATTTATACAGAAATGTTTAGCCTCTCTTACAAGATATTCTTTTAAAGCAAAAACAATAGTAATTAGCAAGTGTGGCACTTCATCATCAAGTGTCATTTAACTCAATGCAAAAAACAGTGCCCACAGTTCTGTATTTTCCACGCAGATTTGCTGCAGTTTTAAATACACAGCATGTCACTTCTTTGTGCAGATTCTGCAGCGGTTTGGCACCTGCTCCATGACAGGTGTCAAACCGCAGGGGAGAACCACAGGCTAATCCACAGATAAACCACATGTCTGTTGACAATGTTGACAAGTGGATTTAGACAAATCCATGCGGAAAATTCCACAGCAGAATTGGCAACATGAGCACACACCCTAAGCGTCTTTCTCTCCCTCTCTTGCCAACAGTAATTAGCAAGTTTGACACTTCATCATGCATTCGTGTACTCAGCAATGCTAGTTAGTCGACTGAGTAACAGGTGTCTCTCAGGCATCTTTCTCTCCCCCTCTCTCTCACCCTCTTCAAGGGTGGTGCACAAGTCTCTAACTCTATCTTTGAGGGTGGTGAACAAGTCTCACAATTTCCTTCTCACCCTCTGTGCAGGTGGTGCTCAACTCTCTCTCTCTCTCTCTCTCTATCTCTCTCTCTCTCTCTTCATCGTCTTACTCTGGCACTCTCTCTCACCCTCTTCGAGGGTGGTGTGCAAGTCTCTACCTCTATCTTCGAGGGTGGCGAACAAGCCTCGCTATTTCTTTCTCACCCTCTTTGCAGGTGGTGCTTAGCTCTCACACTCTCATCACCCACTCTAAGCGCAATCGATCAACTCTTTTCAGCGGTCGATCATCACTAATCTACAATAAAATTCATCACCTTTATTATTTTTCTTTCCTTTTGACAACTTTTGTCTGCCAAGTAGTGATTTTGCTGGTTACTCTCAAGATAGTAATATTAGGTAAAAGGAAACTTTACATATAACTTGTAAATTGTTTCTTTTGCATGATTTCTTTTTCTATCTGCCAACTAGTGAATTTGCTTTCTCGAAAAATGTGAGAAAAATTGAAACATCGCACATGAATGCAGGAAGATAGAAATTGTTCATTCTAAAACATGAATTTCAGATTGAACAAAAATATTTTGTTTCAGATTCTGAGTGGATTGGCAAGAAAAGAAAGACTTATGTGGCGATGACAGCCTATTGCAGGTTTTACTTTGCTTTAGCATGATGGTGCATGAAAAAGAAAACATCAACGTAAGGGCCAGTGGCGCAATGGATAACGCGTCTGACTACGGATCAGAAGATTGTAGGTTCGACTCCTACCTGGCTCGAGAATGTTGCCGTGATTGTATATTGGTTAGTACTCTGCGTTGTGGCCGCAGCAACCCCGGTTCGAATCCGGGTCACGGCATCTTATAGATTCTGCACAAAGCTTTAAATAAGCTGATTTTTGAAATTTTGCAATCAGTAAATAGGCAGCAAACTTCATCTTCTTCATCAATTCTTCTCTATGCATGCGATGGTTAATATTCAGTGATTCTACCTCCTCACAAAACTTAAGACAAACAGGAACTTCACAAATGACCATAACATTTATACAGAAATGTTTAGCCTCTCTTACAAGATATTCTTTTAAAGCAAAAACAATAGTAATTAGCAAGTGTGGCACTTCATCATCAAGTGTCATTTAACTCAATGCAAAAAACAGTGCCCACAGTTCTGTATTTTCCACGCAGATTTGCTGCAGTTTTAAATACACAGCATGTCACTTCTTTGTGCAGATTCTGCAGCGGTTTGGCACCTGCTCCATGACAGGTGTCAAACCGCAGGGGAGAACCACAGGCTAATCCACAGATAAACCACATGTCTGTTGACAATGTTGACAAGTGGATTTAGACAAATCCATGCGGAAAATTCCACAGCAGAATTGGCAACATGAGCACACACCCTAAGCGTCTTTCTCTGCCTCTCTTGCCAACAGTAATTAGCAAGTTTGACACTTCATCATGCATTCGTGTACTCAGCAATGCTAGTTAGTCGACTGAGTAACAGGTGTCTCTCAGGCATCTTTCTCTCCCCCTCTCTCTCCCCCTCTTCAAGGGTGGTGCACAAGTCTCTAACTCTATCTTTGAGGGTGGTGAACAAGTCTCACAATTTCCTTCTCACCCTCTGTGCAGGTGGTGCTCAACTCTCTCTCTCTCTCTCTCTCTCTCTCCTAACAGGTTGTGCTTCATCGTCTTACTCTGGCACTCTCTCTCACCCTCTTCGAGGGTGGTGTGCAAGTCTCTACCTCTATCTTCGAGGGTGGCGAACAAGCCTCGCTATTTCTTTCTCACCCTCTTTGCAGGTGGTGCTTAGCTCTCACACTCTCATCACCCACTCTAAGCGCAATCGATCAACTCTTTTCAGCGGTCGATCATCACTAATCTACAATAAAATTCATCATCTTTATTATTTTTCTTTCCTTTTGACAACTTTTGTCTGCCAAGTAGTGATTTTGCTGGTTACTCTCAAGATAGTAATATTAGGTAAAAGGAAACTTTACATATAACTTGTAAATTGTTTCTTTTGCATGATTTCTTTTTCTATCTGCCAACTAGTGAATTTGCTTTCTCGAAAAATGTGAGAAAAATTGAAACATCGCACATGAATGCAGGAAGATAGAAATTGTTCATTCTAAAACATGAATTTCAGATTGAACAAAAATATTTTGTTTCAGATTCTGAGTGGATTGGCAAGAAAAGAAAGACTTATGTGGCGATGACAGCCTATTGCAGGTTTTACTTTGCTTTAGCATGATGTTTCATGAAAAAGAAAATTAACGTAAGGGCCAGTGGCGCAATGGATAACGCGTCTGACTACGGATCAGAAGATTGTAGGTTCGACTCCTACCTGGCTCGAGAATGTTGCCGTGATCGTATAGTGGTTAGTACTCTGTGTTGTGGCCGCAGCAACCCCGGTTCGAATCCGGGTCACGGCATCTTATAGATTCTGCACAAAGCTTTAAATAAGCTGATTTTTGAAATTTTGCAATCAGTAAATAGGCAGCAAACTTCATCTTCTTCATCAATTCTTCTCTATGCATGCGATGGTTAATATTCAGTGATTCTACCTCCTCACAAAACTTAAGACAAACAGGAACTTCACAAATGACCATAACATTTATACAGAAATGTTTAGCCTCTCTTACAAGATATTCTTTTAAAGCAAAAACAATAGTAATTAGCAAGTGTGGCACTTCATCATCAAGTGTCATTTAACTCAATGCAAAAAGCAGTGGCCACAGTTCAGTATTTTCCACGCAGATTTAAATACACAGCATGTCACTTCTTTGTGCAGATTCTGCAGCGGTTTGGCACCTGCTCCATGACAGGTGTCAAACCGCAGGGGAGAACCACAGGCTAATCCACAGATAAACCACATGTCTGTTGACAATGTTGACAAGTGGATTTAGACAAATCCATGCGGAAAATTCCACAGCAGAATTGGCAACATGAGCACACACCCTAAGCGTCTTTCTCTGCCTCTCTTGCCAACAGTAATTAGCAAGTTTGACACTTCATCATGCATTCGTGTACTCAGCAATGCTAGTTAGTCGACTGAGTAACAGGTGTCTCTCAGGCATCTTTCTCTCCCCCTCTCTCTCACCCTCTTCAAGGGTGGTGCACAAGTCTCTAACTCTATCTTTGAGGGTGGTGAACAAGTCTCACAATTTCCTTCTCACCCTCTGTGCAGGTGGTGCTCAACTCTCTCTCTCTCTCTCCTAACAGGTTGTGCTTCATCGTCTTACTCTGGCACTCTCTCTCACCCTCTTCGAGGGTGGTGTGCAAGTCTCTACCTCTATCTTCGAGGGTGGCGAACAAGCCTCGCTATTTCTTTCTCACCCTCTTTGCAGGTGGTGCTTAGCTCTCACACTCTCATCACCCACTCTAAGCGCAATCGATCAACTCTTTTCAGCGGTCGATCATCACTAATCTACAATAAAATTCATCATCTTTATTATTTTTCTTTCCTTTTGACAACTTTTGTCTGCCAAGTAGTGATTTTGCTGGTTACTCTCAAGATAGTAATATTAGGTAAAAGGAAACTTTACATATAACTTGTAAATTGTTTCTTTTGCATGATTTCTTTTTCTATCTGCCAACTAGTGAATTTGCTTTCTCGAAAAATGTGAGAAAAATTGAAACATCGCACATGAATGCAGGAAGATAGAAATTGTTCATTCTAAAACATGAATTTCAGATTGAACAAAAATATTTTGTTTCAGATTCTGAGTGGATTGGCAAGAAAAGAAAGACTTATGTGGCGATGACAGCCTATTGCAGGTTTTACTTTGCTTTAGCATGATGGTGCATGAAAAAGAAAACATCAACGTAAGGGCCAGTGGCGCAATGGATAACGCGTCTGACTACGGATCAGAAGATTGTAGGTTCGACTCCTACCTGGCTCGAGAATGTTGCTGTGATCGTATAGTGGTTAGTACTCTGCTTTGTGGCCGCAGCAACCCCGGGTCACGGCATCTTATAGATTCTGCACAAAGCTTTAAATAAGCTGATTTTTGAAATTTTGCAATCAGTAAATAGGCAGCAAACTTCATCTTCTTCATCAATTCTTCTCTATGCATGCGATGGTTAATATTCAGTGATTCTACCTCCTCACAAAACTTAAGACAAACAGGAACTTCACAAATGACCATAACATTTATACAGAAATGTTTAGCCTCTCTTACAAGATATTCTTTTAAAGCAAAAACAATAGTAATTAGCAAGTGTGGCACTTCATCATCAAGTGTCATTTAACTCAATGCAAAAAGCAGTGGCCACAGTTCAGTATTTTCCACGCAGATTTGCTGCAGTTTTAAATACACAGCATGTCACTTCTTTGTGCAGATTCTGCAGCGGTTTGGCACCTGCTCCATGACAGGTGTCAAACCGCAGGGGAGAACCACAGGCTAATCCACAGATAAACCACATGTCTGTTGACAATGTTGACAAGTGGATTTAGACAAATCCATGCGGAAAATTCCACAGCAGAATTGGCAACATGAGCACACACCCTAAGCGTCTTTCTCTGCCTCTCTTGCCAACAGTAATTAGCAAGTTTGACACTTCATCATGCATTCGTGTACTCAGCAATGCTAGTTAGTCGACTGAGTAACAGGTGTCTCTCAGGCATCTTTCTCTCCCCCTCTCTCTCACCCTCTTCAAGGGTGGTGCACAAGTCTCTAACTCTATCTTTGAGGGTGGTGAACAAGTCTCACAATTTCCTTCTCACCCTCTGTGCAGGTGGTGCTCAACTCTCTCTCTCTCTCTCTCTCTCCTAACAGGTTGTGCTTCATCGTCTTACTCTGGCACTCTCTCTCACCCTCTTCGAGGGTGGTGTGCAAGTCTCTACCTCTATCTTCGAGGGTGGCGAACAAGCCTCGCTATTTCTTTCTCACCCTCTTTGCAGGTGGTGCTTAGCTCTCACACTCTCATCACCCACTCTAAGCGCAATCGATCAACTCTTTTCAGCGGTCGATCATCACTAATCTACAATAAAATTCATCATCTTTATTATTTTTCTTTCCTTTTGACAACTTTTGTCTGCCAAGTAGTGATTTTGCTGGTTACTCTCAAGATAGTAATATTAGGTAAAAGGAAACTTTACATATAACTTGTAAATTGTTTCTTTTGCATGATTTCTTTTTCTATCTGCCAACTAGTGAATTTGCTTTCTCGAAAAATGTGAGAAAAATTGAAACATCGCACATGAATGCAGGAAGATAGAAATTGTTCATTCTAAAACATGAATTTCAGATTGAACAAAAATATTTTGTTTCAGATTCTGAGTGGATTGGCAAGAAAAGAAAGACTTATGTGGCGATGACAGCCTATTGCAGGTTTTACTTTGCTTTAGCATGATGGGGCATGAAAAAGAAAACATCAACTTAAGGGCCAGTGGCGCAATGGCTAACGCGTCTGACTATGGATCAGAAGATTGTAGGTTCGACTCCTACCTGGCTCGAGAATGTTGCCGTGATCGTATAGTGGTTAGTACTCTGCGTTGTGGCCGCAGCAACCCCGGTTCGAATCCGGGTCACGGCATCTTATAGATTCTGCACAAAGCTTTAAATAAGCTGATTTTTGAAATTTTGCAATCAGTAAATAGGCAGCAAACTTCATCTTCTTCATCAATTCTTCTCTATGCATGCGATGGTTAATATTCAGTGATTCTACCTCCTCACAAAACTTAAGACAAACAGGAACTTCACAAATGACCATAACATTTATACAGAAATGTTTAGCCTCTCTTACAAGATATTCTTTTAAAGCAAAAACAATAGTAATTAGCAAGTGTGGCACTTCATCATCAAGTGTCATTTAACTCAATGCAAAAAGCAGTGGCCACAGTTCAGTATTTTCCACGCAGATTTGCTGCAGTTTTAAATACACAGCATGTCACTTCTTTGTGCAGATTCTGCAGCGGTTTGGCACCTGCTCCATGACAGGTGTCAAACCGCAGGGGAGAACCACAGGCTAATCCACAGATAAACCACATGTCTGTTGACAATGTTGACAAGTGGATTTAGACAAATCCATGCGGAAAATTCCACAGCAGAATTGGCAACATGAGCACACACCCTAAGCGTCTTTCTCTGCCTCTCTTGCCAACAGTAATTAGCAAGTTTGACACTTCATCATGCATTCGTGTACTCAGCAATGCTAGTTAGTCGACTGAGCAACAGGTGTCTCTCAGGCATCTTTCTCTCCCCCTCTCTCTCACCCTCTTCAAGGGTGGTGCACAAGTCTCTAACTCTATCTTTGAGGGTGGTGAACAAGTCTCACAATTTCCTTCTCACCCTCTGTGCAGGTGGTGCTCAACTCTCTCTCTCTCTCTCTCTCTCTCTCTCTCTCTCTCTCTCTCTCTCTCTCCTAACAGGTTGTGCTTCATCGTCTTACTCTGGCACTCTCTCTCACCCTCTTCGAGGGTGGTGTGCAAGTCTCTACCTCTATCTTCGAGGGTGGCGAACAAGCCTCGCTATTTCTTTCTCACCCTCTTTGCAGGTGGTGCTTAGCTCTCACACTCTCATCACCCACTCTAAGCGCAATCGATCAACTCTTTTCAGCGGTCGATCATCACTAATCTACAATAAAATTCATCATCTTTATTATTTTTCTTTCCTTTTGACAACTTTTGTCTGCCAAGTAGTGATTTTGCTGGTTACTCTCAAGATATTAGTATTAGGTAAAAGGAAACTTTACATATAACTTGTAAATTGTTTCCTTTGCATGATTTCTTTTTCTATCTGCCAACTAGTGAATTTGCTTTCTCGAAAAATGTGAGAAAAATTGAAACATCGCACATGAATGCAGGAAGATAGAAATTGTTCATTCTAAAACATGAATTTCAGATTGAACAAAAATATTTTGTTTCAGATTCTGAGTGGATTGGCAAGAAAAGAAAGACTTATGTGGCGATGACAGCCTATTGCAGGTTTTACTTTGCTTTAGCATGATGGTGCATGAAAAAGAAAACATCAACGTAAGGGCCAGTGGCGCAATGGATAACGCGTCTGACTACGGATCAGAAGATTGTAGGTTCGACTCCTACCTGGCTCGAGAATGTTGCCGTGATCGTATAGTGGTTAGTACTCTGCGTAGTGGCCGCAGCAACCCCGGGTCACGGCATCTTATAGATTCTGCACAAAGCTTTAAATAAGCTGATTTTTGAAATTTTGCAATCAGTAAATAGGCAGCAAACTTCATCTTCTTCATCAATTCTTCTCTATGCATGCGATGGTTAATATTCAGTGATTCTACCTCCTCACAAAACTTAAGACAAACAGGAACTTCACAAATGACCATAACATTTATACAGAAATGTTTAGCCTCTCTTACAAGATATTCTTTTAAAGCAAAAACAATAGTAATTAGCAAGTGTGGCACTTCATCATCAAGTGTCATTTAACTCAATGCAAAAAGCAGTGGCCACAGTTCAGTATTTTCCACGCAGATTTGCTGCAGTTTTAAATACACAGCATGTCACTTCTTTGTGCAGATTCTGCAGCAGTTTGGCACCTGCTCCATGACAGGTGTCAAACCGCAGGGGAGAACCACAGGCTAATCCACAGATAAACCACATGTCTGTTGACAATGTTGACAAGTGGATTTAGACAAATCCATGCGGAAAATTCCACAGCAGAATTGGCAACATGAGCACACACCCTAAGCGTCTTTCTCTGCCTCTCTTGCCAACAGTAATTAGCAAGTTTGACACTTCATCATGCATTCGTGTACTCAGCAATGCTAGTTAGTCGACTGAGTAACAGGTGTCTCTCAGGCATCTTTCTCTCCCCCTCTCTCTCACCCTCTTCAAGGGTGGTGCACAAGTCTCTAACTCTATCTTTGAGGGTGGTGAACAAGTCTCACAATTTCCTTCTCACCCTCTGTGCAGGTGGTGCTCAACTCTCTCTCTCTCTCTCTCTCTCTCCTAACAGGTTGTGCTTCATCGTCTTACTCTGGCACTCTCTCTCACCCTCTTCGAGGGTGGTGTGCAAGTCTCTACCTCTATCTTCGAGGGTGGCGAACAAGCCTCGCTATTTCTTTCTCACCCTCTTTGCAGGTGGTGCTTAGCTCTCACACTCTCATCACCCACTCTAAGCGCAATCGATCAACTCTTTTCAGCGGTCGATCATCACTAATCTACAATAAAATTCATCATCTTTATTATTTTTCTTTCCTTTTGACAACTTTTGTCTGCCAAGTAGTGATTTTGCTGGTTACTCTCAAGATAGTAATATTAGGTAAAAGGAAACTTTACATATAACTTGTAAATTGTTTCTTTTGCATGATTTCTTTTTCTATCTGCCAACTAGTGAATTTGCTTTCTCGAAAAATGTGAGAAAAATTGAAACATCGCACATGAATGCAGGAAGATAGAAATTGTTCATTCTAAAACATGAATTTCAGATTGAACAAAAATATTTTGTTTCAGATTCTGAGTGGATTGGCAAGAAAAGAAAGACTTATGTGGCGATGACAGCCTATTGCAGGTTTTACTTTGCTTTAGCATGATGGTGCATGAAAAAGAAAACATCAACGTAAGGGCCAGTGGCGCAATGGATAACGCGTCTGACTACGGATCAGAAGATTGTAGGTTCGACTCCTACCTGGCTCGAGAATGTTGCCGTGATCGTATAGTGGTTAGTACTCTGTGTTGTGGCCGCAGCAACCCCGGTTCGAATCCGGGTCACGGCATCTTATAGATTCTGCACAAAGCTTTAAATAAGCTGATTTTTGAAATTTTGCAATCAGTAAATAGGCAGCAAACTTCATCTTCTTCATCAATTCTTCTCTATGCATGCGATGGTTAATATTCAGTGATTCTACCTCCTCACAAAACTTAAGACAAACAGGAACTTCACAAATGACCATAACATTTATACAGAAATGTTTAGCCTCTCTTACAAGATATTCTTTTAAAGCAAAAACAATAGTAATTAGCAAGTGTGGCACTTCATCATCAAGTGTCATTTAACTCAATGCAAAAAGCAGTGGCCACAGTTCAGTATTTTCCACGCAGATTTAAATACACAGCATGTCACTTCTTTGTGCAGATTCTGCAGCGGTTTGGCACCTGCTCCATGACAGGTGTCAAACCGCAGGGGAGAACCACAGGCTAATCCACAGATAAACCACATGTCTGTTGACAATGTTGACAAGTGGATTTAGACAAATCCATGCGGAAAATTCCACAGCAGAATTGGCAACATGAGCACACACCCTAAGCGTCTTTCTCTGCCTCTCTTGCCAACAGTAATTAGCAAGTTTGACACTTCATCATGCATTCGTGTACTCAGCAATGCTAGTTAGTCGACTGAGTAACAGGTGTCTCTCAGGCATCTTTCTCTCCCCCTCTCTCTCACCCTCTTCAAGGGTGGTGCACAAGTCTCTAACTCTATCTTTGAGGGTGGTGAACAAGTCTCACAATTTCCTTCTCACCCTCTGTGCAGGTGGTGCTCAACTCTCTCTCTCTCTCTCCTAACAGGTTGTGCTTCATCGTCTTACTCTGGCACTCTCTCTCACCCTCTTCGAGGGTGGTGTGCAAGTCTCTACCTCTATCTTCGAGGGTGGCGAACAAGCCTCGCTATTTCTTTCTCACCCTCTTTGCAGGTGGTGCTTAGCTCTCACACTCTCATCACCCACTCTAAGCGCAATCGATCAACTCTTTTCAGCGGTCGATCATCACTAATCTACAATAAAATTCATCATCTTTATTATTTTTCTTTCCTTTTGACAACTTTTGTCTGCCAAGTAGTGATTTTGCTGGTTACTCTCAAGATAGTAATATTAGGTAAAAGGAAACTTTACATATAACTTGTAAATTGTTTCTTTTGCATGATTTTTTTTTCTATCTGCCAACTAGTGAATTTGCTTTCTCGAAAAATGTGAGAAAAATTGAAACATCGCACATGAATGCAGGAAGATAGAAATTGTTCATTCTAAAACATGAATTTCAGATTGAACAAAAATATTTTGTTTCAGATTCTGAGTGGATTGGCAAGAAAAGAAAGACTTATGTGGCGATGACAGCCTATTGCAGGTTTTACTTTGCTTTAGCATGATGGTGCATGAAAAAGAAAACATCAACGTAAGGGCCAGTGGCGCAATGGATAACGCGTCTGACTACGGATCAGAAGATTGTAGGTTCGACTCCTACCTGGCTCGAGAATGTTGCCGTGATCGTATAGTGGTTAGTACTCTGCGTTGTGGCCGCAGCAACCCCGGTTCGAATCCGGGTCACGGCATCTTATAGATTCTGCACAAAGCTTTAAATAAGCTGATTTTTGAAATTTTGCAATCAGTAAATAGGCAGCAAACTTCATCTTCTTCATCAATTCTTCTCTATGCATGCGATGGTTAATATTCAGTGATTCTACCTCCTCACAAAACTTAAGACAAACAGGAACTTCACAAATGACCATAACATTTATACAGAAATGTTTAGCCTCTCTTACAAGATATTCTTTTAAAGCAAAAACAATAGTAATTAGCAAGTGTGGCACTTCATCATCAAGTGTCATTTAACTCAATGCAAAAAGCAGTGGCCACAGTTCAGTATTTTCCACGCAGATTTGCTGCAGTTTTAAATACACAGCATGTCACTTCTTTGTTCAGATTCTGCAGCGGTTTGGCACCTGCTCCATGACAGGTGTCAAACCGCAGGGGAGAACCACAGGCTAATCCACAGATAAACCACATGTCTGTTGACAATGTTGACAAGTGGATTTAGACAAATCCATGCGGAAAATTCCACAGCAGAATTGGCAACATGAGCACACACCCTAAGCGTCTTTCTCTGCCTCTCTTGCCAACAGTAATTAGCAAGTTTGACACTTCATCATGCATTCGTGTACTCAGCAATGCTAGTTAGTCGACTGAGTAACAGGTGTCTCTCAGGCATCTTTCTCTCCCCCTCTCTCTCACCCTCTTCAAGGGTGGTGCACAAGTCTCTAACTCTATCTTTGAGGGTGGTGAACAAGTCTCACAATTTCCTTCTCACCCTCTGTGCAGGTGGTGCTCAACTCTCTCTCTCTCTCTCTCTCTCTCCTAACAGGTTGTGCTTCATCGTCTTACTCTGGCACTCTCTCTCACCCTCTTCGAGGGTGGTGTGCAAGTCTCTACCTCTATCTTCGAGGGTGGCGAACAAGCCTCGCTATTTCTTTCTCACCCTCTTTGCAGGTGGTGCTTAGCTCTCACACTCTCATCACCCACTCTAAGCGCAATCGATCAACTCTTTTCAGCGGTCGATCATCACTAATCTACAATAAAATTCATCATCTTTATTATTTTTCTTTCCTTTTGACAACTTTTGTCTGCCAAGTAGTGATTTTGCTGGTTACTCTCAAGATATTAATATTAGGTAAAAGGAAACTTTACATATAACTTGTAAATTGTTTCTTTTGCATGATTTCTTTTTCTATCTGCCAACTAGTGAATTTGCTTTCTCGAAAAATGTGAGAAAAATTGAAACATCGCACATGAATGCAGGAAGATAGAAATTGTTCATTCTAAAACATGAATTTCAGATTGAACAAAAATATTTTGTTTCAGATTCTGAGTGGATTGGCAAGAAAAGAAAGACTTATGTGGCGATGACAGCCTATTGCAGGTTTTACTTTGCTTTAGCATGATGGTGCATGAAAAAGAAAACATCAACGTAAGGGCCAGTGGCGCAATGGATAACGCGTCTGACTACGGATCAGAAGATTGTAGGTTCGACTCCTACCTGGCTCGAGAATGTTGCTGTGATCGTATAGTGGTTAGTACTCTGCGTTGTGGCCGCAGCAACCCCGGTTCGAATCCGGGTCACGGCATCTTATAGATTCTGCACAAAGCTTTAAATAAGCTGATTTTTGAAATTTTGCAATCAGTAAATAGGCAGCAAACTTCATCTTCTTCATCAATTCTTCTCTATGCATGCGATGGTTAATATTCAGTGATTCTACCTCCTCACAAAACTTAAGACAAACAGGAACTTCACAAATGACCATAACATTTATACAGAAATGTTTAGCCTCTCTTACAAGATATTCTTTTAAAGCAAAAACAATAGTAATTAGCAAGTGTGGCACTTCATCATCAAGTGTCATTTAACTCAATGCAAAAAGCAGTGGCCACAGTTCAGTATTTTCCACGCAGATTTGCTGCAGTTTTAAATACACAGCATGTCACTTCTTTGTGCAGATTCTGCAGCGGTTTGGCACCTGCTCCATGACAGGTGTCAAACCGCAGGGGAGAACCACAGGCTAATCCACAGATAAACCACATGTCTGTTGACAATGTTGACAAGTGGATTTAGACAAATCCATGCGGAAAATTCCACAGCAGAATTGGCAACATGAGCACACACCCTAAGCGTCTTTCTCTGCCTCTCTTGCCAACAGTAATTAGCAAGTTTGACACTTCATCATGCATTCGTGTACTCAGCAATGCTAGTTAGTCGACTGAGTAACAGGTGTCTCTCAGGCATCTTTCTCTCCCCCTCTCTCTCACCCTCTTCAAGGGTGGTGCACAAGTCTCTAACTCTATCTTTGAGGGTGGTGAACAAGTCTCACAATTTCCTTCTCACCCTCTGTGCAGGTGGTGCTCAACTCTCTCTCTCTCTCTCTCTCTCCTAACAGGTTGTGCTTCATCGTCTTACTCTGGCACTCTCTCTCACCCTCTTCGAGGGTGGTGTGCAAGTCTCTACCTCTATCTTCGAGGGTGGCGAACAAGCCTCGCTATTTCTTTCTCACCCTCTTTGCAGGTGGTGCTTAGCTCTCACACTCTCATCACCCACTCTAAGCGCAATCGATCAACTCTTTTCAGCGGTCGATCATCACTAATCTACAATAAAATTCATCATCTTTATTATTTTTCTTTCCTTTTGACAACTTTTGTCTGCCAAGTAGTGATTTTGCTGGTTACTCTCAAGATAGTAATATTAGGTAAAAGGAAACTTTACATATAACTTGTAAATTGTTTCTTTTGCATGATTTCTTTTTCTATCTGCCAACTAGTGAATTTGCTTTCTCGAAAAATGTGAGAAAAATTGAAACATCGCACATGAATGCAGGAAGATAGAAATTGTTCATTCTAAAACATGAATTTCAGATTGAACAAAAATATTTTGTTTCAGATTCTGAGTGGATTGGCAAGAAAAGAAAGACTTATGTGGCGATGACAGCCTATTGCAGGTTTTACTTTGCTTTAGCATGATGGTGCATGAAAAAGAAAACATCAACGTAAGGGCCAGTGGCGCAATGGATAACGCGTCTGACTACGGATCAGAAGATTGTAGGTTCGACTCCTACCTGGCTCGAGAATGTTGCCGTGATCGTATAGTGGTTAGTACTCTGCGTTGTGGCCGCAGCAACCCCGGGTCACGGCATCTTATAGATTCTGCACAAAGCTTTAAATAAGCTGATTTTTGAAATTTTGCAATCAGTAAATAGGCAGCAAACTTCATCTTCTTCATCAATTCTTCTCTATGCATGCGATGGTTAATATTCAGTGATTCTACCTCCTCACAAAACTTAAGACAAACAGGAACTTCACAAATGACCATAACATTTATACAGAAATGTTTAGCCTCTCTTACAAGATATTCTTTTAAAGCAAAAACAATAGTAATTAGCAAGTGTGGCACTTCATCATCAAGTGTCATTTAACTCAATGCAAAAAGCAGTGGCCACAGTTCAGTATTTTCCACGCAGATTTGCTGCAGTTTTAAATACACAGCATGTCACTTCTTTGTGCAGATTCTGCAGCAGTTTGGCACCTGCTCCATGACAGGTGTCAAACCGCAGGGGAGAACCACAGGCTAATCCACAGATAAACCACATGTCTGTTGACAATGTTGACAAGTGGATTTAGACAAATCCATGCGGAAAATTCCACAGCAGAATTGGCAACATGAGCACACACCCTAAGCGTCTTTCTCTGCCTCTCTTGCCAACAGTAATTAGCAAGTTTGACACTTCATCATGCATTCGTGTACTCAGCAATGCTAGTTAGTCGACTGAGTAACAGGTGTCTCTCAGGCATCTTTCTCTCCCCCTCTCTCTCACCCTCTTCAAGGGTGGTGCACAAGTCTCTAACTCTATCTTTGAGGGTGGTGAACAAGTCTCACAATTTCCTTCTCACCCTCTGTGCAGGTGGTGCTCAACTCTCTCTCTCTCTCTCTCTCTCCTAACAGGTTGTGCTTCATCGTCTTACTCTGGCACTCTCTCTCACCCTCTTCGAGGGTGGTGTGCAAGTCTCTACCTCTATCTTCGAGGGTGGCGAACAAGCCTCGCTATTTCTTTCTCACCCTCTTTGCAGGTGGTGCTTAGCTCTCACACTCTCATCACCCACTCTAAGCGCAATCGATCAACTCTTTTCAGCGGTCGATCATCACTAATCTACAATAAAATTCATCATCTTTATTATTTTTCTTTCCTTTTGACAACTTTTGTCTGCCAAGTAGTGATTTTGCTGGTTACTCTCAAGATAGTAATATTAGGTAAAAGGAAACTTTACATATAACTTGTAAATTGTTTCTTTTGCATGATTTCTTTTTCTATCTGCCAACTAGTGAATTTGCTTTCTCGAAAAATGTGAGAAAAATTGAAACATCGCACATGAATGCAGGAAGATAGAAATTGTTCATTCTAAAACATGAATTTCAGATTGAACAAAAATATTTTGTTTCAGATTCTAAGTGGATTGGCAAGAAAAGAAAGACTTATGTGGCGATGACAGCCTATTGCAGGTTTTACTTTGCTTTAGCATGATGGTGCATGAAAAAGAAAACATCAACGTAAGGGCCAGTGGCGCAATGGATAACGCGTCTGACTACGGATCAGAAGATTGTAGGTTCGACTCCTACCTGGCTCGAGAATGTTGCCGTGATCGTATAGTGGTTAGTACTCTGCGTTGTGGCCGCAGCAACCCCGGTTCGAATCCGGGTCACGGCATCTTATAGATTCTGCACAAAGCTTTAAATAAGCTGATTTTTGAAATTTTGCAATCAGTAAATAGGCAGCAAACTTCATCTTCTTCATCAATTCTTCTCTATGCATGCGATGGTTAATATTCAGTGATTCTACCTCCTCACAAAACTTAAGACAAACAGGAACTTCACAAATGACCATAACATTTATACAGAAATGTTTAGCCTCTCTTACAAGATATTCTTTTAAAGCAAAAACAATAGTAATTAGCAAGTGTGGCACTTCATCATCAAGTGTCATTTAACTCAATGCAAAAAGCAGTGGCCAGAGTTCAGTATTTTCCACGCAGATTTGCTGCAGTTTTAAATACACAGCATGTCACTTCTTTGTGCAGATTCTGCAGCGGTTTGGCACCTGCTCCATGACAGGTGTCAAACCGCAGGGGAGAACCACAGGCTAATCCACAGATAAACCACATGTCTGTTGACAATGTTGACAAGTGGATTTAGACAAATCCATGCGGAAAATTCCACAGCAGAATTGGCAACATGAGCACACACCCTAAGCGTCTTTCTCTGCCTCTCTTGCCAACAGTAATTAGCAAGTTTGACACTTCATCATGCATTCGTGTACTCAGCAATGCTAGTTAGTCGACTGAGTAACAGGTGTCTCTCAGGCATCTTTCTCTCCCCCTCTCTCTCACCCTCTTCAAGGGTGGTGCACAAGTCTCTAACTCTATCTTTGAGGGTGGTGAACAAGTCTCACAATTTCCTTCTCACCCTCTGTGCAGGTGGTGCTCAACTCTCTCTCTCTCTCTCTCTCTCTCCTAACAGGTTGTGCTTCATCGTCTTACTCTGGCACTCTCTCTCACCCTCTTCGAGGGTGGTGTGCAAGTCTCTACCTCTATCTTTGAGGGTGGCGAACAAGCCTCGCTATTTCTTTCTCACCCTCTTTGCAGGTGGTGCTTAGCTCTCACACTCTCATCACCCACTCTAAGCGCAATCGATCAACTCTTTTCAGCGGTCGATCATCACTAATCTACAATAAAATTCATCATCTTTATTATTTTTCTTTCCTTTTGACAACTTTTGTCTGCCAAGTAGTGATTTTGCTGGTTACTCTCAAGATAGTAATATTAGGTAAAAGGAAACTTTACATATAACTTGTAAATTGTTTCTTTTGCATGATTTCTTTTTCTATCTGCCAACTAGTGAATTTGCTTTCTCGAAAAATGTGAGAAAAATTGAAACATCGCACATGAATGCAGGAAGATAGAAATTGTTCATTCTAAAACATGAATTTCAGATTGAACAAAAATATTTTGTTTCAGATTCTGAGTGGATTGGCAAGAAAAGAAAGACTTATGTGGCGATGACAGCCTATTGCAGGTTTTACTTTGCTTTAGCATGATGGTGCATGAAAAAGAAAACATCAACGTAAGGGCCAGTGGCGCAATGGATAACGCACTCCTACCTGGCTCGAGAATGTTGCTGTGATCGTATAGTGGTTAGTACTCTGCGTTGTGGCCGCAGCAACCCCGGTTCGAATCCGGGTCACGGCATCTTATAGATTCTGCACAAAGCTTTAAATAAGCTGATTTTTGAAATTTTGCAATCAGTAAATAGGCAGCAAACTTCATCTTCTTCATCAATTCTTCTCTATGCATGCGATGGTTAATATTCAGTGATTCTACCTCCTCACAAAACTTAAGACAAACAGGAACTTCACAAATGACCATAACATTTATACAGAAATGTTTAGCCTCTCTTACAAGATATTCTTTTAAAGCAAAAACAATAGTAATTAGCAAGTGTGGCACTTCATCATCAAGTGTCATTTAACTCAATGCAAAAAGCAGTGGCCACAGTTCAGTATTTTCCACGCAGATTTGCTGCAGTTTTAAATACACAGCATGTCACTTCTTTGTGCAGATTCTGCAGCGGTTTGGCACCTGCTCCATGACAGGTGTCAAACCGCAGGGGAGAACCACAGGCTAATCCACAGATAAACCACATGTCTGTTGACAATGTTGACAAGTGGATTTAGACAAATCCATGCGGAAAATTCCACAGCAGAATTGGCAACATGAGCACACACCCTAAGCGTCTTTCTCTGCCTCTCTTGCCAACAGTAATTAGCAAGTTTGACACTTCATCATGCATTCGTGTACTCAGCAATGCTAGTTAGTCGACTGAGTAACAGGTGTCTCTCAGGCATCTTTCTCTCCCCCTCTCTCTCACCCTCTTCAAGGGTGGTGCACAAGTCTCTAACTCTATCTTTGAGGGTGGTGAACAAGTCTCACAATTTCCTTCTCACCCTCTGTGCAGGTGGTGCTCAACTCTCTCTCTCTCTCTCTCTCTCTCTCTCTCTCTCTCTCTCTCTCTCTCTCTCTCTCTCTCTCTCTCTCTCTCTCTCTCTCTCTCTCTCTCTCTCTCTCTCTCTCTCTCTCTCTCTCCTAACAGGTTGTGCTTCATCGTCTTACTCTGGCACTCTCTCTCACCCTCTTCGAGGGTGGTGTGCAAGTCTCTACCTCTATCTTCGAGGGTGGCGAACAAGCCTCGCTATTTCTTTCTCACCCTCTTTGCAGGTGGTGCTTAGCTCTCACACTCTCGTGGCGAGGGTGGCGAACATCGCACATGAATGCAGGAAGATAGAAATTGTTCATTCTAAAACATGAATTTCAGATTGAACAAAAATATTTTGTTTCAGATTCTGAGTGGATTGGCAAGAAAAGAAAGACTTATGTGGCGATGACAGCCTATTGCAGGTTTTTCTTTGCTTTAGCATGATGGTGCATGAAAAAGAAAACATCAACGTAAGGGCCAGTGGCGCAATGGATAACGCGTCTGACTACGGATCAGAAGATTGTAGGTTCGACTCCTACCTGGCTTGAGAATGTTGCCGTGATCGTATAGTGGTTAGTACTCTGCGTTGTGGCCGCAGCAACCCCGGGTCACGGCATCTTATAGATTCTGCACAAAGCTTTAAATAAGCTGATTTTTGAAATTTTGCAATCAGTAAATAGGCAGCAAACTTCATCTTCTTCATCAATTCTTCTCTATGCATGCGATGGTTAATATTCAGTGATTCTACCTCCTCACAAAACTTAAGACAAACAGGAACTTCACAAATGACCATAACATTTATACAGAAATGTTTAGCCTCTCTTACAAGATATTCTTTTAAAGCAAAAACAATAGTAATTAGCAAGTGTGGCACTTCATCATCAAGTGTCATTTAACTCAATGCAAAAAGCAGTGGCCACAGTTCAGTATTTTCCACGCAGATTTGCTGCAGTTTTAAATACACAGCATGTCACTTCTTTGTGCAGATTCTGCAGCGGTTTGGCACCTGCTCCATGACAGGTGTCAAACCGCAGGGGAGAACCACAGGCTAATCCACAGATAAACCACATGTCTGTTGACAATGTTGACAAGTGGATTTAGACAAATCCATGCGGAAAATTCCACAGCAGAATTGGCAACATGAGCACACACCCTAAGCGTCTTTCTCTGCCTCTCTTGCCAACAGTAATTAGCAAGTTTGACACTTCATCATGCATTCGTGTACTCAGCAATGCTAGTTAGTCGACTGAGTAACAGGTGTCTCTCAGGCATCTTTCTCTCCCCCTCTCTCTCACCCTCTTCAAGGGTGGTGCACAAGTCTCTAACTCTATCTTTGAGGGTGGTGAACAAGTCTCACAATTTCCTTCTCACCCTCTGTGCAGGTGGTGCTCAACTCTCTCTCTCTCTCTCTCCTAACAGGTTGTGCTTCATCGTCTTACTCTGGCACTCTCTCTCACCCTCTTCGAGGGTGGTGTGCAAGTCTCTACCTCTATCTTCGAGGGTGGCGAACAAGCCTCGCTATTTCTTTCTCACCCTCTTTGCAGGTGGTGCTTAGCTCTCACACTCTCATCACCCACTCTAAGCGCAATCGATCAACTCTTTTCAGCGGTCGATCATCACTAATCTACAATAAAATTCATCATCTTTATTATTTTTCTTTCCTTTTGACAACTTTTGTCTGCCAAGTAGTGATTTTGCTGGTTACTCTCAAGATAGTAATATTAGGTAAAAGGAAACTTTACATATAACTTGTAAATTGTTTCTTTTGCATGATTTCTTTTTATATCTGCCAACTAGTGAATTTGCTTTCTCGAAAAATGTGAGAAAAATTGAAACATCGCACATGAATGCAGGAAGATAGAAATTGTTCATTCTAAAACATGAATTTCAGATTGAACAAAAATATTTTGTTTCAGATTCTGAGTGGATTGGCAAGAAAAGAAAGACTTATGTGGCGATGACAGCCTATTGCAGGTTTTACTTTGCTTTAGCATGATGGTGCATGAAAAAGAAAACATCAACGTAAGGGCCAGTGGCGCAATGGATAACGCGTCTGACTACGGATCAGAAGATTGTAGGTTCGACTCCTACCTGGCTCGAGAATGTTGCCGTGATCGTATAGTGGTTAGTACTCTGCGTTGTGGCCGCAGCAACCCCGTGTCACGGCATCTTATAGATTCTGCACAAAGCTTTAAATAAGCTGATTTTTGAAATTTTGCAATCAGTAAATAGGCAGCAAACTTCATCTTCTTCATCAATTCTTCTCTATGCATGCGATGGTTAATATTCAGTGATTCTACCTCCTCACAAAACTTAAGACAAACAGGAACTTCACAAATGACCATAACATTTATACAGAAATGTTTAGCCTCTCTTACAAGATATTCTTTTAAAGCAAAAACAATAGTAATTAGCAAGTGTGGCACTTCATCATCAAGTGTCATTTAACTCAATGCAAAAAGCAGTGGCCACAGTTCAGTATTTTCCACGCAGATTTGCTGCAGTTTTAAATACACAGCATGTCACTTCTTTGTGCAGATTCTGCAGCGGTTTGGCACCTGCTCCATGACAGGTGTCAAACCGCAGGGGAGAACCACAGGCTAATCCACAGATAAACCACATGTCTGTTGACAATGTTGACAAGTGGATTTAGACAAATCCATGCGGAAAATTACACAGCAGAATTGGCAACATGAGCACACACCCTAAGCGTCTTTCTCTGCCTCTCTTGCCAACAGTAATTAGCAAGTTTGACACTTCATCATGCATTCGTGTACTCAGCAATGCTAGTTAGTCGACTGAGTAACAGGTGTCTCTCAGGCATCTTTCTCTCCCCCTCTCTCTCACCCTCTTCAAGGGTGGTGCACAAGTCTCTAACTCTATCTTTGAGGGTGGTGAACAAGTCTCACAATTTCCTTCTCACCCTCTGTGCAGGTGGTGCTCAACTCTCTCTCTCTCTCTCTCCTAACAGGTTGTGCTTCATCGTCTTACTCTGGCACTCTCTCTCACCCTCTTCGAGGGTGGTGTGCAAGTCTCTACCTCTATCTTCGAGGGTGGCGAACAAGCCTCGCTATTTCTTTCTCACCCTCTTTGCAGGTGGTGCTTAGCTCTCACACTCTCATCACCCACTCTAAGCGCAATCGATCAACTCTTTTCAGCGGTCGATCATCACTAATCTACAATAAAATTCATCATCTTTATTATTTTTCTTTCCTTTTGACAACTTTTGTCTGCCAAGTAGTGATTTTGCTGGTTACTCTCAAGATAGTAATATTAGGTAAAAGGAAACTTTACATATAACTTGTAAATTGTTTCTTTTGCATGATTTCTTTTTCTATCTGCCAACTAGTGAATTTGCTTTCTCGAAAAATGTGAGAAAAATTGAAACATCGCACATGAATGCAGGAAGATAGAAATTGTTCATTCTAAAACATGAATTTCAGATTGAACAAAAATATTTTGTTTCAGATTCTGAGTGGATTGGCAAGAAAAGAAAGACTTATGTGGCGATGACAGCCTATTGCAGGTTTTACTTTGCTTTAGCATGATGGTGCATGAAAAAGAAAACATCAACGTAAGGGCCAGTGGCGCAATGGATAACGCGTCTGACTACGGATCAGAAGATTGTAGGTTCGACTCCTACCTGGCTCGAGAATGTTGCCGTGATCGTATAGTGGTTAGTACTCTGCGTTGTGGCCGCAGCAACCCCGGGTCACGGCATCTTATAGATTCTGCACAAAGCTTTAAATAAGCTGATTTTTGAAATTTTGCAATCAGTAAATAGGCAGCAAACTTCATCTTCTTCATCAATTCTTCTCTATGCATGCGATGGTTAATATTCAGTGATTCTACCTCCTCACAAAACTTAAGACAAACAGGAACTTCACAAATGACCATAACATTTATACAGAAATGTTTAGCCTCTCTTACAAGATATTCTTTTAAAGCAAAAACAATAGTAATTAGCAAGTGTGGCACTTCATCATCAAGTGTCATTTAACTCAATGCAAAAAGCAGTGGCCACAGTTCAGTATTTTCCACGCAGATTTGCTGCAGTTTTAAATACACAGCATGTCACTTCTTTGTGCAGATTCTGCAGCGGTTTGGCACCTGCTCCATGACAGGTGTCAAACCGCAGGGGAGAACCACAGGCTAATCCACAGATAAACCACATGTCTGTTGACAATGTTGACAAGTGGATTTAGACAAATCCATGCGGAAAATTACACAGCAGAATTGGCAACATGAGCACACACCCTAAGCGTCTTTCTCTGCCTCTCTTGCCAACAGTAATTAGCAAGTTTGACACTTCATCATGCATTCGTGTACTCAGCAATGCTAGTTAGTCGACTGAGTAACAGGTGTCTCTCAGGCATCTTTCTCTCCCCCTCTCTCTCACCCTCTTCAAGGGTGGTGCACAAGTCTCTAACTCTATCTTTGAGGGTGGTGAACAAGTCTCACAATTTCCTTCTCACCCTCTGTGCAGGTGGTGCTCAACACTCTCTCTCTCTCTCTCTCTCTCTCTCTCTCTCTCTCTCTCTCTCTCTCTCTCTCTCTCTCTCTCTCTCTCTCTCTCTCTCTCTCTCTCTCTCTCTCTCTCTCTCTCTCTCTCTCTCTCTCTCTCTCTCTCTCTCTCCTAACAGGTTGTGCTTCATCGTCTTACTCTGGCACTCTCTCTCACCCTCTTCGAGGGTGGTGTGCAAGTCTCTACCTCTATCTTCGAGGGTGGCGAACAAGCCTCGCTATTTCTTTCTCACCCTCTTTGCAGGTGGTGCTTAGCTCTCACACTCTCATCACCCACTCTAAGCGCAATCGATCAACTCTTTTCAGCGGTCGATCATCACTAATCTACAATAAAATTCATCATCTTTATTATTTTTCTTTCCTTTTGACAACTTTTGTCTGCCAAGTAGTGATTTTGCTGGTTACTCTCAAGATAGTAATATTAGGTAAAAGGAAACTTTACATATAACTTGTAAATTGTTTCTTTTGCATGATTTCTTTTACTATCTGCCAACTAGTGAATTTGCTTTCTCGAAAAATGTGAGAAAAATTGAAACATCGCACATGAATGCAGGAAGATAGAAATTGTTCATTCTAAAACATGAATTTCAGATTGAACAAAAATATTTTGTTTCAGATTCTGAGTGGATTGGCAAGAAAAGAAAGACTTATGTGGCGATGACAGCCTATTGCAGGTTTTACTTTGCTTTAGCATGATGGTGCATGAAAAAGAAAACATCAACGTAAGGGCCAGTGGCGCAATGGCTAACGCGTCTGACTACGGATCAGAAGATTGTAGGTTCGACTCCTACCTGGCTCGAGAATGTTGCCGTGATCGTATAGTGGTTAGTACTCTGCGTTGTGGCCGCAGCAACCCCGGTTCGAATCCGTGTCACGGCATCTTATAGATTCTGCACAAAGCTTTAAATAAGCTGATTTTTGAAATTTTGCAATCAGTAAATAGGCAGCAAACTTCATCTTCTTCATCAATTCTTCTCTATGCATGCGATGGTTAATATTCAGTGATTCTACCTCCTCACAAAACTTAAGACAAACAGGAACTTCACAAATGACCATAACATTTATACAGAAATGTTTAGCCTCTCTTACAAGATATTCTTTTAAAGCAAAAACAATAGTAATTAGCAAGTGTGGCACTTCATCATCAAGTGTCATTTAACTCAATGCAAAAAGCAGTGGCCACAGTTCTGTATTTTCCACGAAGATTTGCTGCAGTTTTAAATACACAGCATGTCACTTCTTTGTGCAGATTCTGCAGCGGTTTGGCACCTGCTCCATGACAGGTGTCAAACCGCAGGGGAGAACCACAGGCTAATCCACAGATAAACCACATGTCTGTTGACAATGTTGACAAGTGGATTTAGACAAATCCATGCGGAAAATTCCACAGCAGAATTGGCAACATGAGCACACACCCTAAGCGTCTTTCTCTGCCTCTCTTGCCAACAGTAATTAGCAAGTTTGACACTTCATCATGCATTCGTGTACTCAGCAATGCTAGTTAGTCGACTGAGTAACAGGTGTCTCTCAGGCATCTTTCTCTCCCTCTCTCTCACCCTCTTCAAGGGTGGTGCACAAGTCTCCTAACTCTATCTTTGAGGGTGGTGAACAAGTCTCACAATTTCCTTCTCACCCTCTGTGCAGGTGGTGCTCAACACTCTCTCTCTCTCTCCTCTCTCTCTCTCTCTCTCTCTCTCTCTCTCTCTCTCTCTCCTCTCTCTCTCTCTCTCTCTCTCTCTCTCTCTCTCTTCTCTCTCTCTCTCTCTCTCTCTCTCTCTCTCTCTCAACAGGTTGTGCTTCATCGTCTTACTCTGGCACTCTCTCTCACCCTCTTCGAGGGTGGTGGCAAGTCTCTACTCTATCTCGAGGTGGCGAACAAGCCTCGCTATTTCTTTCTCACCCTCTTTGCAGGTGGTGCTTAGCTCTCACACTCTCATCACCCACTCTAAGCGCAATCGATCAACTCTTTTCAGCGGTCGATCATCACTAATCTACAATAAAATTCATCATCTTTATATTTTTCTTTCCTTTGACAACTTTTGTCTGCCAAGTAGTGATTTGCTGGTTACTCTCAAGATAGTAATATTAGGTAAAAGGAAACTTTACATATAACTTGTAAATTGTTTCTTTTGCATGATTTCTTTTACTATCTGCCAACTAGTGAATTTGCTTTCTCGAAAAATGTGAGAAAAATTGAAACATCGCACATGAATGCAGGAAGATAGAAATTGTTCATTCTAAAACATGAATTTCAGATTGAACAAAAATATTTTGTTTCAGATTCTGAGTGGATTGGCAAGAAAAGAAAGACTTATGTGGCGATGACAGCCTATTGCAGGTTTTACTTTGCTTTAGCATGATGGTGCATGAAAAAGAAAACATCAACGTAAGGGCCAGTGGCGCAATGGCTAACGCGTCTGACTACGGATCAGAAGATTGTAGGTTCGACTCCTACCTGGCTCGAGAATGTTGCCGTGATCGTATAGTGGTTAGTACTCTGCGTTGTGGCCGCAGCAACCCCGGTTCGAATCCGTGTCACGGCATCTTATAGATTCTGCACAAAGCTTTAAATAAGCTGATTTTTGAAATTTTGCAATCAGTAAATAGGCAGCAAACTTCATCTTCTTCATCAATTCTTCTCTATGCATGCGATGGTTAATATTCAGTGATTCTACCTCCTCACAAAACTTAAGACAAACAGGAACTTCACAAATGACCATAACATTTATACAGAAATGTTTAGCCTCTCTTACAAGATATTCTTTTAAAGCAAAAACAATAGTAATTAGCAAGTGTGGCACTTCATCATCAAGTGTCATTTAACTCAATGCAAAAAGCAGTGGCCACAGTTCTGTATTTTCCACGAAGATTTGCTGCAGTTTTAAATACACAGCATGTCACTTCTTTGTGCAGATTCTGCAGCGGTTTGGCACCTGCTCCATGACAGGTGTCAAACCGCAGGGGAGAACCACAGGCTAATCCACAGATAAACCACATGTCTGTTGACAATGTTGACAAGTGGATTTAGACAAATCCATGCGGAAAATTCCACAGCAGAATTGGCAACATGAGCACACACCCTAAGCGTCTTTCTCTGCCTCTCTTGCCAACAGTAATTAGCAAGTTTGACACTTCATCATGCATTCGTGTACTCAGCAATGCTAGTTAGTCGACTGAGTAACAGGTGTCTCTCAGGCATCTTTCTCTCCCCCTCTCTCACCCTCTTCAAGGGTGGTGCACAAGTCTCTAACTCTATCTTTGAGGGTGGTGAACAAGTCTCACAATTTCCTTCTCACCCTCTGTGCAGGTGGTGCTCAACTCTCTCTCTCTCTCTCTCTCTCTCTCTCTCTCTCTCTCTCTCTCTCTCTCTCTCTCTCTCTCTCTCTCTCTCTCTCTCTCTCTCTCTCTCTCTCTCTCTCTCTCTCTCTCTCTCTCTCTCTCTCCTAACAGGTTGTGCTTCATCGTCTTACTCTGGCACTCTCTCTCACCCTCTTCGAGGGTGGTGTGCAAGTCTCTACCTCTATCTTCGAGGGTGGCGAACAAGCCTCGCTATTTCTTTCTCACCCTCTTTGCAGGTGGTGCTTAGCTCTCACACTCTCATCACCCACTCTAAGCGCAATCGATCAACTCTTTTCAGCGGTCGATCATCACTAATCTACAATAAAATTCATCATCTTTATTATTTTTCTTTCCTTTTGACAACTTTTGTCTGCCAAGTAGTGATTTTGCTGGTTACTCTCAAGATAGTAATATTAGGTAAAAGGAAACTTTACATATAACTTGTAAATTGTTTCTTTTGCATGATTTCTTTTTCTATCTGCCAACTAGTGAATTTGCTTTCTCGAAAAATGTGAGAAAAATTGAAACATCGCACATGAATGCAGGAAGATAGAAATTGTTCATTCTAAAACATGAATTTCAGATTGAACAAAAATATTTTGTTTCAGATTCTGAGTGGATTGGCAAGAAAAGAAAGACTTATGTGGCGATGACAGCCTATTGCAGGTTTTACTTTGCTTTAGCATGATGGTGCATGAAAAAGAAAACATCAACGTAAGGGCCAGTGGCGCAATGGATAACGCGTCTGACTACGGATCAGAAGATTGTAGGTTCGACTCCTACCTGGCTCGAGAATGTTGCCGTGATCGTATAGTGGTTAGTACTCTGCGTTGTGGCCGCAGCAACCCCGGGTCACGGCATCTTATAGATTCTGCACAAAGCTTTAAATAAGCTGATTTTTGAAATTTTGCAATCAGTAAATAGGCAGCAAACTTCATCTTCTTCATCAATTCTTCTCTATGCATGCGATGGTTAATATTCAGTGATTCTACCTCCTCACAAAACTTAAGACAAACAGGAACTTCACAAATGACCATAACATTTATACAGAAATGTTTAGCCTCTCTTACAAGATATTCTTTTAAAGCAAAAACAATAGTAATTAGCAAGTGTGGCACTTCATCATCAAGTGTCATTTAACTCAATGCAAAAAGCAGTGGCCACAGTTCAGTATTTTCCACGCAGATTTGCTGCAGTTTTAATACACAGCATGTCACTTCTTTGTGCAGATTCTGCAGCGGTTTGGCACCTGCTCCATGACAGGTGTCAAACCGCAGGGGAGAACCACAGGCTAATCACAGATAAACCACAGTCTGTTGACAATGTTGACAAGTGGATTTAGACAAATCCATGCGGAAAATTACACAGCAGAATTGGCAACATGAGCACACACCCTAAGCGTCTTTCTCTGCCTCTCTTGCCAACAGTAATTAGCAAGTTGACACTTCATCATGCATTCGTGTACTCAGCAATGCTAGTTAGTCGACTGAGTAACAGGTGTCTCTCAGGCATCTTTCTCTCCCCCTCTCTCTCACCCTCTTCAAGGGTGGTGCACAAGTCTCTAACTCTATCTTTGAGGTGGTGAACAAGTCTCACAATTTCCTTCTCACCCTCTGTGCAGGTGGTGCTCAACACTCTCTCTCTCTCTCTCTCTCTCTCTCTCTCTCTCTCTCTCTCTCTCTCTCTCTCTCTTCTCTCTCTCTCTCTCTCTCTCTCTCTCTCTCTCTCTCTCTCTCTCTCTCTCTCTCTCTCTCAAC